>NC_044067.1:15967005-16004505 GCF_902167405.1 Gadus morhua | reverse complement strand
AAGAGAACAATCTTTTGGTCCATGGTGTAGTTTAAACCTGAAAGAGTAAACAATGTTACCACTGAAACATTGTCCATTGTTTGATATGAGTCACAACTAGAAAAATACGACTCAAGATGTTGTATTAAAGTGCTGTGGTATCAACTGTTGTGTCCCAATCTCCATCCACACTGGTCACTTTTTAAGTCCTCTTTATGATGGTGATGATGACGTCACCTAAGACATCAAATGGACCAATCAGTGAGCTGATGTGGTCAAAATGACTGAATTTGAAACCCCTATACCAATGTAAATTTTGATTTGCACATTTGTTTTTCCTTGTTTGTAAATTAATCTGTGTATTAAAGGGGACATATTATGAAAAAAACACTTTTCCTTGGATTTGGGGTGTTGTTTTGGGTCTCTGGTGCTCCCACACACATTTGAAAAAGGGTTACTTACTTGATTTTTGAGTGAGATATGCATTTCTGAAAGCACCCCGCCTACAGTTACCGAACAAGCCAGTCAGTTTCGGCGCCCCCTCCTACGTAGGAAGGGGGCACATTTGAATATTACCGCCCACTTCCCCATCCCCCTCCAATCAGAGCATAGCAAAGATTTTGTGGACCAGTGGACGAGCGCTGGGCGGAGATGTGATTGCCGGACAGGGAGTCCGGCGGAGCTGCCGGAAGGCTGCTGGAAGCTTTGGTGGCAGTTCGGCAGCTCCGGCAGGGGAGCTTCAGGGGTAGTCCAGCAGCTCCGGCGTGGGGAGGTCGGCGGCAGTCCGGCGGCTCTGGCGGGGGGAGTTCGGCGGCGGCAGTCCGGCAGCTCCGGCGGAGAAAGGGATTGTACTCCCGGAGCTGAGCTGCCAGGCTGCCGCCGAGCTCGACAGCAGTCCGGCAGCTCAGCTCCGAGAGTACATTCCCTTTCTCCTCCATGTCGTGGTTCATTATGGACTTCAGAGAGTCAAGGTCAATGTTCCTTTCCCCCAATTCTTCTCAACCATGGCTGAGATAACCCCCACTAGGAGTCTTTACTTGTTGTGGAAGTACCAGAGACATCAGACGCAGTCTTTATGATTCATTATATCATCCGAGGCGCACATAGCTTTTTGCTGTGATATTAGATATAATATTATATTAATACCTGTTTATTGGATAATTGTTATTATTATATTATATTATATTCAGGGCTCCGAACCGGTTCAAGGAACGAAAACGAAAACCGAAAACGAACAGAATTTTACGAGGAACGGAAATGGAAACGAAAACCAAATGGTGTTTTACTGTTCCGAAACAGAAACATTATTCTGAAATCCCCAAAACCGGTTAATAACAGGTTTTTCACAAAAGCATAGCCTATTTCATGAAAAAATATATATATATTTCCGGTTGCCACGTTCACTTCGGCGCCCGCTAAGCTCAGTTGTCACAAATTCCCACCACCACCCTGGCGAGAGGTGATTTGGAAGCAACAGTTGCACTGAGCTCTATCTTCGACAAAGGTAACGTGAGCTAAATTGAGTCCACTACATCACCTTTGCATTGTTTCTTGTTGGTGGGCGTGCCCTTAACCTGCGTCCGCGTCCAAGTTTCATTGACATGATCAAACAGCCCGCCCGCTCCCTGATGACAGCCCTCATCGTCTCTACACAGCTATTTGATAAATGCCAAATTATAAAACACGCATTACAAAAATCGAGTTTGACTGCCAATAACAATGCGGGACAACTTCTCAATTTGCGGGACGTGTACAAAGTAATGGAATTGCGGGACTGACCCGCACAAAGCGGGACATCTGGTCACCCTATATCGACCACAAAAATAGACTAGGCCCAATAACACTGCCGGAATGTTAAGAACGAACGTTATTTTACGTTCCGAACCGGTTCAGGAATGATATGTTGGTGGCGGAACGCAAGAACGAAAACGTTAAATATTCGGAGCGGAACGATTGAAAGATGATTTCGTTTTCAAGCCCTGATTATATTAGATAGATATAGAGCTCCAGGAGTCCACAAACGGCAACAATCCCTTCTCCTTCATGCTGTGGTTCACTCTGACAGCTCATTGGTCAGTGGGCAGCAGCTCATTTGCATTTAAGCTACAGACACCAGAAACAGCGCATTCTGAAGGGACTGAAACAGAGGGGAATAGCGGTAGGTGAGATTTTTTTCCCTAAAAGCTATTTCCAGCAAACAGCCTCAGACTACTCTGGACCAATCAGCCAATCAGCTAAAATGGACCAATCAGCTCACTGACGGCCAAACCACCTCGCCAGTGCCCTGATCGTTGCCTGTCTCGCTGCTCCACTTGGTCAAGGTCGAGCAGTACCCATACTGCCGTCCCCTCCAGCACCAGAGCGGGCTGGATGACTGCCACCCCGACACCCTAGCCATTGTGCCATTGAGCCAGGCAGAACTGCGCCAGGTATGGCTCCGACTGTATTGCCCCAGAGAATTGTTGGCCAACAGAACACCGGTACCCCAGTTATGACTCTGCTCACACATAGAGTGGTCACAACAACATCATGAACTTTAAATAATCCAAGATAAATCAGGCCCTATATGGATATTTACCATGCCAATATGTGCTGTCAGTTAAATGCGTTATTAACTGCGTTAACGCAAGCCAATTTTAACGGCGTTAATTTTTTTATCGCTCGATTAATGCAATTTTTATTTATTTTTTTAGAAAATTCTTTTTTTTTTCTTGGGCTCAAAACAAAGAAGCAGTAGCCTGACTGCTATGTTCAAGGCAGTATGTTTGTATATTCATCGTTTAATTGCACAATAGGCTTTTTTTTTGTATCGTCCTGTTTTGATCAGTATATGCCAATGTTGTTATCAATAAACAAAACATTTGCACAAGGCAAGCCGATGCACTTCCTCCATGTTGATAAGCATTTAAATGAGAAAAATTAATGGGACAAAGGACTCAAGGGATATTTAGCATAGAATTTTTTTTGCGATTAATCGTCAGTTAACTATGACATTAATGTGATTAAACGCGATAAAATATTTTAATCGCTTGACAGCACTATGATTTCCTTTATCCCACAGTTGCTTCTAGAGCCAACTCTGGATTGCATGTCCATGCTTTCTGTAATAAATAGTTATTAATAGGTATATTAATAGTTTTAATATGATACTTCATTCATCCTACCTAAAGGACGAGATTAAACATACAAGTGTTGTTTTTTTAAGACAGCAGCAGCAGAAATCGGCTCACGGTATGGCCTGTCTGACACAGATGGTTCAAAATCTGCATCAGAGAAAACATAAATCTAATAGTGGAGGGTGTCATTTTTTAAGTAAACAACCTGTCAACCTGACAACCTGTTCAAATATTTATTTATGTCATAATCAAATGTTCTTCTTTTACCCCCCTGCACTTTATTGATCCCCAAAGGGAAATGCAGTTACAGCAAAAGTGTACACAACAGTGCCGATGAAAACAACATTTGTTTTTTGACTTAACATGAAGTTAACATTCTGTAATCTCATTGTACAAGTAGGCCATATGAGTCCAGCACGAACAACAGCCAATATATAATATTTTAAATAAAACACAATGTATTTGCTTTTTATTCTATGGATGTTATATGAATGTATTTGTTATTGGAAGATTAGCCATTGGACTTCCTGTTTATGTGTCTGTCTGTCCTAAACATGTTGCACTGTTGGCAACCTAGAGAGCCATTGAGACAGGCAACAAGTAACAAGGGAGAAGGTTCACCTTTCAACAAGTAAAATACAAGCAAAGGAAATGTGTTGTGTGATATATTCAAGCATTCTTGTGGAATCGCCCTTCATTCTCAAAATAAAAAAGGAAATACTGTGGACATTTACAATGGGTTTCCATTCATAATTAAGAAAAGATTTGAACAATATACCATCAAAACAGAGGCTAGGTTGAAGTCAGATTTATATTATTTCAATATTAAATCCCGAGGCACTTCAACCAATTTGAAAGTTTTGCACTCTACATTTCTTCTCCTGGCAGGTAAAAAGCTAAGAATTATGTTTCGAATCTTGGTCAGTTTAAATCCATATATAAGGGGATTCATGAATGATGGAAAAAGAAGAAACTCTATTGAAATAAAGTTCATGAGATTTTGAGACAAGGTCTTTGACCCAAATCGCATGTATAACACATCCAATGATAATGCAAAACTAAAAATGATCATAGATAGTAAATGTGGAACACATGTTGCCATAAACTTCCCCATCTTGTCTTTAGATGCTAGACACATCTTGATTAAATACATGTAAGACCAACCGATAAACACACCATGGCTAAAATAAAAGATTATATTAATATATCCTAGGATGGCCGTCACCTTGCGAGTTGAGCATGCAAGTTGAACAATCATCCAGTTAACACAGTACAGTCTGTTTATGTGTGAGCCACACAATGGCATCCCTACCAGTGAGACAGAGTTCGCAAACATTGCATTGAGTGGAATGAACCAAGAAAAAAACACAAATATGGAGACCCTCTGTTTTGTCATCACTGAATAATACACCAACGGTCGACAAATGGCCACATATCTGTCGTAGGCCATCAGAGCCAGGATGGACAGATCAGTGATGCTCGCAGAGTGTACTACGAAACCCTGTACCATGCATTGTGCATAAGAGATGACATGAGAGGTTAAGAGATCCCAGAGAAACTTGGGGAAGAATCCTGCTGTTCCATAGAGCCCATTGATGCAGAGATTACACAGGAAGATATACATTGGCTCGTGAAGGCGTTTATCCATAATGATGATGACAATGATAGATATGTTAAAAAATAGAATAGCAATATACCACAATAAAAAAAAGGAAAAGAGAACAATCTTTTGGTCCATGGTGTAGTTTAAACCTGAAAGAGTAAACAATGTTACCACTGAAACATTGTCCATTGTTTGATATGAGTCACAACTAGAAAAATACGACTCAAGATGTTGTATTAAAGTGCTGTGGTATCAACTGTTGTGTCCCAATCTCCATCCACACTGGTCACTTTTTAAGTCCTCTTTATGATGGTGATGATGACGTCACCTAAGACATCAAATGGACCAATCAGTGAGCTGATGTGGTCAAAATGACTGAATTTGAAACCCCTATACCAATGGAAATTTTGATTTGCACATTTGTTTTTCCTTGTTTGTAAATTAATCTGTGTATTAAAGGGGACATATTATGAAAAAAACACTTTTCCTTGGATTTGGGGTGTTGTTTTGGGTCTCTGGTGCTCCCACACACATTTGAAAAAGGGTTACTTACATGATTTTTGAGTGAGATATGCATTTCTGAAAGCACCCCGCCTACAGTTACCGAACAAGCCAGTCAGTTTCGGCGCCCCCTCCTACGTAGGAAGGGGGCACATTTGAATATTACCGCCCACTTCCCCATCCCCCTCCAATCAGAGCATAGCTAAGATTTTGTGGACCAGTGGACGAGCGCTGGGCGGAGATGTGATTGCCGGACAGGGAGTCCGGCGGAGCTGCCGGAAGGCTGCTGGAAGCTTTGGTGGCAGTTCGGCAGCTCCGGCGGGGGAGCTTCAGCGGTAGTCCAGCAGCTCCGGCGTGGGGGGGTCGGCGGCAGTCCGGCGGCTCTGGCGGGGGGAGTTCGGCGGCGGCAGTCCGGCAGCTCCGGCGGAGAAAGGGATTGTACTCCCGGAGCTGAGCTGCCAGGCTGCCGCCATGCTCGACAGCAGTCCGGCAGCTCAGCTCCGAGAGTACATTCCCTTTCTCCTCCATGTCGTGGTTCATTATGGACTTCAGAGAGTCAAGGTCAATGTTCCTTTCCCCCAATTCTTCTCAACCATGGCTGAGATAACCCCCACTAGGAGTCTTTACTTATTGTGGAAGTACCAGAGACATCAGACGCAGTCTTTATGATTCATTATATCATCCGAGGCGCACATAGCTTTTTGCTGTGATATTAGATATAATATTATATAAATACCTGTTTATTGGATAATTGTTATTATTATATTATATTATATTCAGGGCTCCGAACCGGTTCAAGGAACGAAAACGAAAACCGAAAACGAACAGAATTTTACGAGGAACGGAAATGGAAACGAAAACCAAATGGTGTTTTACTGTTCCGAAACAGAAACATTATTCTGAAATCCCCAAAACCGGTTAATAACGGGTTTTTCACAAAAGCATAGCCTATTTCATGAAAAAATATATACAGTATATATTTCCGGTTGCCACGTTCACTTCGGCGCCCGCTAAGCTCAGTTGTCACAAATTCCCACCACCACCCTGGCGAGAGGTGATTTGGAAGCAACAGTTGCACTGAGCTCTATCTTCGACAAAGGTAACGTGAGCTAAATTGAGTCCACTACATCACCTTTGCATTGTTTCTTGTTGGTGGGCGTGCCCTTAACCTGCGTCCGCGTCCAAGTTTCATTGACATGATCAAACAGCCCGCCCGCTCCCTGAAGACAGCCCTCATCGTCTCCACACAGCTATTTGATAAATGCCAAATTATAAAACACGCATTACAAAAATCGAGTTTGACTGCCAATAACAATGCGGGACAACTTCTCAATTTGCGGGACGTGTACAAAGTAATGGAATTGCGGGACTGACCCGCACAAAGCGGGACATCTGGTCACCCTATATCGACCACAAAAATAGACTAGGCCCAATAACACTGCCGGAATGTTAAGAACGAACGTTATTTTACGTTCCGAACCGGTTCAGGAATGATATGTTGGTGGCGGAACGCAAGAACGAAAACGTTAAATATTCGGAGCGGAACGATTGAAAGATGATTTCGTTTTCAAGCCCTGATTATATTAGATAGATATAGAGCTCCAGGAGGCCACAAACGGCAACAATCCCTTCTCCTTCATGCTGTGGTTCACTCTGACAGCTCATTGGTCAGTGGGCAGCAGCTCATTTGCATTTAAGCTACAGACACCAGAAACAGCGCATTCTGAAGGGACTGAAACAGAGGGGAATAGCGGTAGGTGAGATTTTTTTCCCTAAAAGCTATTTCCAGCAAACAGCCTCAGACTACTCTGGACCAATCAGCCAATCAGCTAAAATGGACCAATCAGCTCACTGACGGCCAAACCACCTCGCCAGTGCCCTGATCGTTGCCTGTCTCGCTGCTCCACTTGGTCAAGGTCGAGCAGTACCCATACTGCCGTCCCCTCCAGCACCAGAGCGGGCTGGATGACTGCCACCCCGACACCCTAGCCATTGTGCCATTGAGCCAGGCAGAACTGCGCCAGGTATGGCTCCGACTGTATTGCCCCAGAGAATTGTTGGCCAACAGAACACCGGTACCCCAGTTATGACTCTGCTCACACATAGAGTGGTCACAACAACATCATGAACGTTAAATAATCCAAGATAAATCAGGCCCTATATGGATATTTACCATGCCAATATGTGCTGTCAGTTAAATGCGTTATTAACTCCGTTAACGCAAGCCAATTTTAACGGCGTTAATTTTTTTATCGCTCGATTAATGCAATTTTTATTTATTTTTTTAGAAAATTCTTTTTTTTTTCTTGGGCTCAAAACAAAGAAGCAGTAGCCTGACTGCTATGTTCAAGGCAGTATGTTTGTATGTTCATCGTTTAATTGCACAATAGGCTTTTTTTTTGTATCGTCCTGTTTTGATCAGTATATGCCAATGTTGTTATCAATAAAAAAAACATTTGCACAAGGCAAGCCAATGCACTTCCTCCATGTTGATAAGCATTTAAATGAGAAAAATTAATGGGACAAAGGACTCAAGGGATATTTAGCATAGAATTTTTTTTGCGATTAATCGTCTGTTAACTATGACATTAATGTGATTAAACGCGATTAAATATTTTAATCGCTTGACAGCACTATGATTTCCTTTATCCCACAGTTGCTTCTAGAGCCAACTCTGGATTGCATGTCCATGCTTTCTGTAATAAATAGTTATTAATAGGTATATTAATAGTTTTAATATGATACTTCATTCATCCTACCTAAAGGACGAGATTAAACATACAAGTGTTGTTTTTTTAAGACAGCAGTAGCAGAAATCGGCTCACGGTATGGCCTGTCTGACACAGATGGTTCAAAATCTGCATCAGAGAAAACATAAATCTAATAAGGGAAAATCCCTGTGTACCTGAATCCAGAAGAGTTCTTCAGAGGTTTCATTGCTGACATGAGAGCCTCATTAACACATCACGGCATTTGGTTGAGGGGAACCGTCTTCCACCTCAGAGAGGGCCTGAGATATTCTAGATATTAAAATTGTATTTCTATTAACAATTATTTAACCATGTAAAAGTCTCTGAGATTTAAAATCTCTTTTCAAAAAGAGATCCGGCCAAGAGGGCAGCATAAAACAAATACATTTAGGTTTGTACAAAGAAATAAAGCTCTGTTATTGAAGGGTGTGACTTGTTTTAATTCATGATGGAAACCGCCGCGAGTAAGTTAGTAAGTTAGTTAATGCTAAAATTGGTCCAGAAAACCAAAGCTTTTGAAAGGCATTTCAACTCTACCGACTATAAGCGACAGAAGAGCATGTGTGCATTTAAAGTTGTATTCTTATAATAACTTTCTAACGAACTTGACAAACATATTTGGGCAAATATTTACTAACATCCAGTTCCATCCAAGTTTCTCTTGAACATATCATGGCGTCACACAAATCAAATCAATCCTCAAGCTCCAGAAGATGAAATGTATTATCTGGCAATATCTCCAAAAATCCCATATTGAGGGGTAACGTTACGTTATAACTGGTTTAATTACGTCGATAGTCGGTAAATAAAGGAGATAAATAGTAGCAGTAAATAATTGGTAAAATTACTATTACACTTGCCTGTTTCGGCATAGCAATTTTAATATCACTCTTCTCATTTCTGGAAGCTTCAGGCCATACATGAGAGGGTTTAGAATTGGAGGAATCACAACAAACTCGAGGGATACAATTACAGCTAGGGTTGGGTATAGCTCTTCTATATCATAGCGGCTCAGAGTAATATCACAAAAGATGCTAATGGTATAGCTGAAAAATGTAACAATGTGCGGCAGACAGCTTTGGAAAACTTTCCATTTGAACTCTGCAGAGCGTTTCCTACAAATGAGCAAAATCTCTAGATATGTATATGAAACAAAGAGCAGGGGTATAAACACAGTGATTGCAGTGACTAACATGCCAACCAGGTTGTTGATAGAAGTGTCCACACAAGACAGCTTCACAACAGACCAGTTAGCACAGAACACTCTTGGTATTTTGCTACCACACAAAGGGAGTCTACCAGAAAAAATCATAACAGTTCCAACAGCAAAGGCTGGGTAGATCAGTGCAAAGAGAGACAGCTTGTATACCATTTTGGAGGTCATGGTGTTGTGGTAATGTAACGATTTACATACAGCCACATATCTATCATATGCCATCATACTGAGAATTGTGAATTCATACGATGCATACGTATACATGACGTAGATCTGACTGAAGCACTCTAGACGGGACATCAAATAAGTTTCATGCAGAAGGTCTCTTAGGAACCTTAGGAAGAAACCAGTGGATCCATACAGAGAGTTGACTGAAAGACACACAATTAAAACATACATGGGCTGATGCAGGGACCTCTCTAGGGAGATTACAAGTATGATGATGACATTAGCAGATACAATAAATGTATACAGAATAAAACTAAATGCAAACACTGGGTATCTATAGTCTCCAATGTGTCCAAACATAGTAAGATTAAAGTGAAATGAAAGCGAACTATTTTCCATTACACAGGAAGATAGGTGTACCGGGCCTCCTTGTTTCTTCTTAAACCTCTCCTTTCTGATGTAACATGGTTTGGTCAAATCCGAGGAAAAAAAGATCATCAAAGCAGATCATAATACACCAAACAAATGATAATATATGACAACGTGAAATCTTAAAGAATAACCCTAACCCTAAAATATACAGTGTGTAAATTGTATCTTCTTCTATATTTTCATAGAGATAGTCTATGGTTCCTACAAGTGAGGGAAAGTCCTCATGGTACTAGATGGAGCAGAGCTGTATGAGTTAGACAGAGGAGCTGCCAGCCTCTTTAATGCATGGTAGTGATGTCACCATAGCGTCATTACATTACAGCGTCATTTTTTTAATGCTTGCCATATATTCTCAATAACTCAAAGGTGCGGTGGGAAGAATCTAGTGGCATCTATCGGAACAGACTTGGCAGAAATGGAATATAATATTTTGTATCTAAATAGGGAGTGGCTGCTCTTCCAATGAGCCGCCATGTTCCTACAGTAGCCCAGAACGGACAAACGGCTCAAGAGAGGATGCTTAAATTAGTTTTTACCATAATTGCTATTTATTACATGTGAGCTTTGGCCTATAGATTTACAGACAATAACTAAATACAATTTCTATATCAATCAAGGAAGCTTTGCTACTCAACGCAGTCGTAGACGATGACATCATTTTGGAAGTACTGGTACCTGCAGGCCACAGTAGTTTTTCCTACATCATTGTTGAGTGTTTGTGTGTGTCGGGAGGGGGGGGGGGGGGGGGGGGGGGTTGCAATCTGCAACCTGCAACCTTACCCCTAGATGCCACAATTTGCTTGCACCTTACAGGCAAATTGCATTATGGACCAAAAAGGTTTGGAAAAACTGCTCCCTCATTAGTAATGTAAGGTGTCGTGATCAGGCATTTCAGCCGTCCCTGATGTCTCTGTAGTCCGTGACCTCCTTTGGGCTCCAGGGTACACACTTGGCCACCGTTATGGGAATAGTCACATTTAGCACTGCTCATTACAACCTGCCCGTCACTGCCTTAATTACGTATTCAGACATAACCCCAACAACACACCAACAAACTTTAATTCAGTACGGGCATTATGGACCATCCCATTCCTTATTTACAAATATCATGTTTATATATATTTATGTGTAGGCTATATTTCTTTCTGATGTGAACTAGGCTGCACAAGAGCCATGTTAAAGTGTAAGTCTTTTGGCTCTAGCGCTCTAATGAATACCCCCGGGGATGATGTAAAGTAGCCATTGGTGCCAAGGGGATACTTGTATGCAAAACAAGCTGTATTAGTGGTCAACAGGTCATTACCTTCCCTGTCTATTGAGGGTAATTAAACACTCTCTTGAGAAAGCCAGAGTAGGAAAATGCCCACCAAAACAATAACAGCATGGTCCCATCAGATGTGATCGATTTTTTTAGCGAATAAAAACTAACAACGATTAAACTTACACTTATTCACACACTCACAAAATATGATTGTTTACTTAACATCAAATGAGTCATCTACTTTATTTTTTTGTGGTATGACTTTACATCTTTGCTTAGAAGTGAATGCGTTTCTATGGGTGAAATTATATTTTTTACACTCAAAGTGTTCCGTAAAATAATCTGGATCAGGAATAGCTTTGTTGAAATGTACATATTCAAAGACAAAGAATTGTTTCTGGTATGTTGGTGGGTGTACACAGATAGAACACCATTGTAACCCTAAATAAATAAAAAATCTAGGAATACAAATCTAAGAGGAAGATTAAGTTAAGTGTTTGTGTGTATTCAAAGTCCAGAAGTTCAACCCAACCATGTTGGTACTTCTTGACCAAACATTCTATAATTACTACAAAATCTGTTGTTATTATTCTTAATATAATGGTGAAAAAACCCCAAGATGGCAACTTGGAATGTGCGTGAAATGTGAAAATCCTATGTTGCATCAGTATTATTTTAATAAACAGCTCTAGAAACATAATCTATAATCAGACATTAAAAATGGGCTTCTTCAGTCATAAGTGAGCAGAACGGCCGCTGTCACACTTGGTCTCTCTATGCTGTGTTCTTGTTCGGGGTCCGAGCAGCGAAGCTGCTTGGCCCCTATTGTTTCTGTAAGGTTTTTTATTTCCTCAAATTCTGCAAAGTCATACTGCAGCCTATACCGTAAGTCAAAACTCTTGAAATGTTCAGGTATGGTTACCAATAACCCCCTCTTGCCAAATTTGTGGTACTGCACCCAAAGGTGCCGCTATTGTAAAACATCATGAATCAGGCTTATTTATCTTCAACATATTGAGCTGGACTCAAAATTCTTTCAGAATATTAATCTCTAGAATCAGACCCAATTATACAACCCATAAAAGCTAAACATGATTAAAAGATTCACAGGCTACAAAATAATCAGAAATTCACAAAAATCGCAACATAAAATCTTTAGACCGGTGCCGTGTTCCGATATCCATACTTCCATGAGTACACTTAAAGGAACTACACTATCCGCACTCACTAAGTGCGCTTATTTTCAGATGTCACGGTTGTTCCAAATCGAATACTCCGTGGTGCACTAACCGGAAATTAACCCCAAATAAACATCCCGCTTTGAAAGGTGAACTCTTTAAGCCTAGCAGCTATAAAAAGCTATAAAAACTATAAAAATTACAAAATGACTCTATTAATACAGGCTATGTGGAAAACGATCCAACTTTGGCTCAGCCTGGCTCCGCCCTCTTCCGCTACGTGGCTAAGATGGCTGCCGTTGAGTACGAAAAGTGTACATCGCCACACACTTCGCGATTTATCCGTTTTGAGTACACCATCCGGGTCCTTTCAGTACACTTATTTTCGCCCGATCTTAATCGGAACGCCCTACGTACTCAAACTTAGGCTAGTAAGTACGGATGGTACTGATATTGGAACACGGCAAAATCCTCATAAAAATCATCGAACAGAATTTATTTGACTTAGTTCCATTTGAGAAATATTGGCCAATGAAGTTGAAGCAGTTTGCCAATTTTTCTTATGCGACCATTTTGTTATTGTACCCTATAAAAAAAACATACGACTATTAATAGGTGGATACCAATACCCCCCACTACTAATAAACCCAAATTGTGGTACTGCACCCAAAGGTGGCGCTATTTGAAAATAACATGAACTAGCCTTATTACTCCTTACTAGATTGACCTGGACTCAAAATTCTGTAGAAAAATCTCTAGAATCAGTTGCATCCTTTCACCCTGATCTTCTGCTCTAAAAATGTTTACTTTTCCCACAATTTCATCGAAAAGCCAAACGTCCACAGTCTCAACCCATTTTGCCTATAATACCATTTGTTATTGTATAACTACCATACGGCTCTCATTAGTTGGATACCATAAACAGTGCACATTGTCAGATCTGTACTCTTTTAAGAAAGCCCTTAATTCTCTTGTTAAATGTTTGCTTGGAGTTTTCTGGATGTTGTGTGCTTAACAATAGACATTTTCACCATGTGAATTAGGCTACATTTCAGGTTTGTCAGTGGCTCAATGGGATAATGCCTTGTACTGAGGCATTATATGGTGAGAGTTCGAATTCCGATTGGAATTGTGAACATGCTGAACAGGACATTCGGCCATTGCTCTGCAGCCCAGTCACCTGAAAGCCGAGGCACAGTATGGCATTAAGGGGAACATCAACATCTTTCCTTCATAATTACATGTCATATTTATATTTCTTCGATTAGTGTGTTCTTCACTTTTCATTTCGCTCTGACCCCGTTAATCACTGCTTGCGGTTATATTTTCATCATTGTGTTTGTATTTAATTTACACCTGTGGGTATGTGAGTGTTTGTGTGTGTGCGATCCTTTCTGTGCATGTGTATTATGTGTGTGTGTGTGTGTGTGTGTGTGTGTGTGTGTGTGTGTGTGTGTGTGTGTGTGTGTGTGTGTGTGTGTGTGTGTGTGTGTGTTTGTATCGAATGTGTTCAAAACTGAGTCAGTGTCAAGTCATGTGAAGTAGATACTCAAGTTATTTGCATGATTGAGCAAAAAAATGCCTGTGAATAAATAACTCAGAACTCACTGAAGATAATACACTACAGGACCTCCAGAATGCAATGGTTCTGCTACTTGCAGTGCTACTGCCCTCTGTCGGACAAAGGCAGAACTGCTGCCACACATGCTCGGACATTTTGGACTGTTTCCCAATGTCAAGGAAGCATGCTCAACGGCCGCCCTTTTAAGGACGCTACGTCATAGAACGCCGACAAGCACTGTTCCAATGTTGAGGACACTCGAAAGCCGCGCCATTTTTGCGTCCTTTGTTTTTGAGAATTCCGAGATTTTTCAAGGATGCATCGCTGCATCCTGGACGAGCCAAAACGACCCACAATCCTCTGCGTTCACTGGGCGGGTTCTTGAAAATGACAGAGCAGTACACGTTCAAACGAAGTGAAGTTATATTAGTTTTCAGAAATATTTTGTGCCGTATTGCTTTTTATAGATTCATCATGTTAATGCAAATAATCAAGCCTAAAGACCTGTGCCACTTTTCAAACGTTTTTGCAACTTAATGATGCGTTGCTATATTTTGCATGGACGTAGCTGGTGTTAAACACCACCGTCACCAATGTCAATTTACTCGCTCACAAGATTACATTATTTATGTATACCTATTCATGTTTGTGTTGAATCGTTTTTTTTAGGGTGAGCCCAGCAAACGATGGCTTTTGTGCGCCTTAGGGTGGCGCACAAACATTTGTTTACCGGTGGAAGGGATAGTGCCAATATCTAATGTTGTAAAATGAATGCACAACCGATCATTTGCAATGTTTGTAATTTTAGATATACTTGTGTTCAAACCACTGGTAGATTGTAGGCATATATGAATGAATGAATCAGATCAGTTAAATAATATATCCAAATAAATACATGTTTATCATCTCTTTCTTTGTCTTTCCCCCCCTGCATAATAGTAATCAAACGTACTGTGGCGAGCGGCGCGGGAAGGACGAGACGGGAGCCCAGGTTTAAAGGCCCACTATGCAACTTTTTTAGCCAAAATTACATTAAGTATGCAGGTTGAGAGTTATGCTGATGGTTCTGCATCCATTTCTGGGTCGATGGTGGGTGTGTCATTTACCCATGTCGCCTCTCCAGTGAAAAAGCGCATATGCAACTTGATCTGTTCGGACCGACACAATCCGGATGTGACGCAGCGGAAGTATCCTCGAAAATGTAGTCAGATTGTAGTTTCGAAAATGCTGTACGGCACAGACACACACCCAAACATGGCACCGGCTAGATATAAACAGCCAGTTGCGAGGCAATTGTTGCATTCATCATGGATCAATCGACTAATGGTACGGCCACACCAACCGCGTTACTCGCGTTGGATAACGCGAGTAACGAGCCTAACCTGACGCTTGATCATTGTGTGTCACAAAAATGGTTCAACGCGCCTGTGGCTGCGCTAGAGTCCGAGGTAGGAAACCCAAACGCCGCCGTGTTTGGGTGCATGATAGAGTTTAGATCGGGTTAGATTAAATAATCTCGGATATAAATAACGATCTCATCTCATCTCATCGTCATCCGTTTATCCGGGGTCGGGTCGCGGGGGGAGCAGCTCAAGCAGGGGGCTCCAGACTTCCCTTTCCCGGGCCACATTGACCAGCTCTGACGGGGGGATCCCGAGGCGTTCCCAGGCCAGTGTTGAGATATAATCTCTCCACCTAGTCCTGGGTCTTCCCCGAGGTCTCCTCCCCAATGGACGTGCCTGAAACACCTCCAAAGGGAGGCGCCCAGTGGGCATCCTTGCCAAATGCCCGAACCACCTCAGCTGACTCCTTTCTAAGTAAAGGAGCAGCGGCTCTAATCCTAGTTCCTCACGGATGACTGAGCTTCTCACCCTATCCCGCGACGCCAGCCACCCTTCTGAGAAAACTCATCTCGTCCTTTCGGTCATCACCCAACCCTCATGACCATAGGTGAGGATAGGAACGAAGATCGACCGGTAGATCGAGAGCTTTGCCTTGCGGCTCAGCTCTCTTTTCGTAACAACGGTGCGGTAAAGCGAACGCAATACCGCCCCCGCTGCTCTGATTCTCCGGCCAATCTCACGCTCCATAGTACCCTCACTCGAGAACAAGACCCCGAGGTACTTGAACTCCTTCACTTGGGCTAAGGACTCATAAATAACGATAATCGGGTTAAATAACTTCACATGGTGTGTCTGGTGTGTTTCCAGCATTCGTAGTGTTGATCAGGAGAGAAATAGTCCGCCAAGACGTTGAGGTTGCTTAGCAACCAGAGACTCTGTCCATGCAAGTGAACGGAGCGTTCACTCTTCGTCATAACTATCAAACCGAACATCCTTCACATTCACCGAGCGAACATTATGAAAGTAAAATGCACATTTCTCGCTAAAAATGTTTCCATAAACGCATTTAATGGCGTAACTATGTTACTATTTCCACCCAGAATAAAGAAAGATGTCGGCCGTATGCTTCTGTGCAAGGGTCACTACAGTAACGAATTGCTTTACGGCACAGACCCCCAAACACGGAACCGGCTCGATATAAACAAGTAACTAAGGGATTGTTATATTCATCATAGATCAGCCGACTAAAAAGAGACAGAGAAACCCAATGTCGGAGGAACAGAAGAAGAGAAAAGGGAGACTGACCGACAGAGAGGCCAGACACGAGTAAACGTTGGGCAAGCTTTTCAGGAATAGCGTGAACTGAAAGAAAAAGAAGACTGCAAATCAGACGCCGACTCGGCCGTGTTGCTTTTGAAATTGAAAGTACCCTTGGGTGAACTTTGTCTTCGTGGTATTCTTGATTCTGATAGTCTCTGTACAAATGTGTTTGCTCAACCATTTAGTTGTGAGCCCTGTAAAAATTGTTTTCTCGACCGTTTTGTTGTGAGCCCTGTATGTTTCTAGCTTGCTTGCACCCATATAAACACCTTTGTTTCCATGGGTGTTTTGCTGTTCGTCTGTCCCCCAGATACAGACTGAATCCCCGAATCCAGGTTCTTGTTTATTTCGATTATTATGTTGGCCAAACCTCTTACACTGATTGTTCTGTTCAACCTAAGATAAAACAATTATAACCTAGGGTATAAATTCTCCCCGTGAACTATAAAAAAGGATGGATTTATGTTTATTGCAATGCAAATACACCCTTTTAAAAATGTATAACCTTGCCTACACTTTATGAACATCTACTTCGGACATGGCTCCACGCATTCGCCGGCTTCTTTGAAAACAAATGCACATGGCTCGCGTAGAAATGCATGGGGAAGGGACGTCAACGAGTTGTTACGACAGTGTTGTGAAATATCTACTACGAAGCTGTAGGGGGCGCTGTGTAGAGAAATGTGCGTGCCAAAACCAAGAAAACAGCGAAGACATTCCCGAAGTTGCATAGTGGGCCTTTAAATGGCGGCGCAACTCTCGTGCCTCAATACACCGCACGACCCCGAGAGCTGCCTTTATTCAAACACACAACAGAAAACACGGCACACCTGACCAACACACACAACACTCTCACTAATGGTCCCGATCACACTACACTTCACAATTAACACACAAACAATAAAGAACCCCAAACCCGTTAACCCCACTTAACCTAATAACATAAACAAGTTATCTAAAGACAATAAAACCCCTTTTCCCCAAACAACATTATGAATACCCCATTACCCAGACTCCCCGGGGGGTAGGAGTCGCCACAGTACTGTAAATGTGATGCATGAATTAAGTTCTCAGACAATTTCACTTAGTTTTATAAAAATGTAATGGATATTCCTTTTAATAAAGACGATTCTATCAACCGCAACATAGCTTTTGTGACTTCCCCAAAGAGGCTCCATGCGAAGGAGACATGACCGCATTCATAACAGACAAAAGTCAAATAAATATCGATCAGCTTGATTGCTGCCATGTTTTATTCATAAGCGCACATGTGTTTACAAGCGGACACGCAGTATTAAAAAGCGGAAGCGGAAGCGCTTCCACACTACCAAGTCGTTCCAAAGTCTGAACGTTACAAACGCTAGGAAGCACTCGAGCTAGCACTCTAGTCTCATCTCCATAGGACGCGACTAGCAAGGACGCGTCCTAGCAAGGCTGCAGCCTTCACTTTGGGAAACAGAAGGGCGTGGGCCCCAGCGCCATTGTTAATCTGTAGAGGTATTTCAGCCAACTCAGTATGGCGTGTTGTCTGAGGAGAGAGGAGAGTTCCCCCTACAGGTAGCATTTAATTTCCTTAATATCTCCTCGGTGATGAATCTATCTATTTAGCCATCTATCTATCTATTATCTATCTACATATCTATATACAACATGGTTTAGGTTTGGCATAGAACGGTATGGTATACAACAGAATGCATAGTAGGCCTAATAGTATGGTGTGGTATGGAATAGAATTGTATAGACTGGTATGGTAGAGTATAACATAGTAAAGTATTCTTAATGGAAACTTTTCTAATATTCCGGTTGTATATAGATACGAATAATGCACCATATATCATCAGCTACTATTATAACTTGTTTTGTAATTCCAATATCATTCAGTCATGATGTCAATGTGCATAGGCAGCACAACACAAAATTGAACACTGCTGTGGCTCTTGTTAACATTTTGAGACTTCTATTCCTGATTGTGAAATACTCTGGATTACAAGAATTTAACAGAAAATGTACTTCCACTGTTAGCCAGTGGGTCGTAATCGACTCAATGGAATCCCATTCGGCTGGTTTATTTTTAAGTTAGTGGGAAGAATTTTGCACATTTCTGGCATTATCCTTTTGATAGTGGATTACTGAAATCGACCATGTTATAAATGACAGAGGGACTGATAATATCATTGTTATTAGAACAATCTTATTCAATCTTAATCTTAATAAAGGACCTAATGTTTCTGGTTATTTAACCAATCATTCCCAGATGAAGAAATTCCAAACACCTGTTTGAATGGTGCCGTAAAGACATAATTGTAAGCATATTATTTATGCATTTATGTTCTTTCTTTTTCAGGTGAATACTACAATTTCTGGGAATCATTAAAATAGACTTGAACACACTGACCGAATGACTAAATGACTGAGTGAATGACTGACTGGGGTGAAAGGTGTAAGAACTACAAGGAGAGCAATAAACCACCACAGTGAACGTCGATAGCGTAACTCCTGTACATTGACCTGACAGAACATGAGCTACCGTCTGTTTGAGGGGAAGGACCACGCCTCCATCTACCAGAAGTACCGCTTTGTGCCTCCTGAGGAGGTCAAGGTCTTGATCCTTCAGTACCTGGAAGAGAAGGTATTCATCCACATTGTCTAGGTTTTCACTGGGCAAAGCGAGTGTAGCTAAATCCTTCCTAAAGTTCCAACAAACTGTACTGTCAAAAGTGGTTTGTGTTGCTCAGAATACACCAAATATGTACTACTCTGAGTAATTTGCAGAATGTGTGACAGAAAATGTGATGTGTGCTATTTGCTGGATACGTTGATCCTTCAATACTACCTCAGTGCGTACATTCGTAGCATACATTTTTTTCACAATAGGGAAACAACAGTTTTAGCCAATCATATTGTGCAAGATTTGTATTGTATTGTGTGTCAATCTAAAACCTCAAGGCTCTTAAACACCCCTAATCTTAAACCAAAATGTAGATGTGAGATGTGGTCAGATGTCTCTTCCAAAGCATGATACACAGGGTTAGGGTTAGCGTTCAATCCCGTAAGACTATGAGATGTGACCCATTGCCCCTGTGATCTCCAGAGGGGGGGACAGCCCCTGGGTCTGGCGGTCGACCTGGGCTGTGGGACCGGCCAGCTCTCCAGGCTCCTGGCTCCACACTTCCAGGAACTGGTTGGACTGGACATCAGTGAGGGTCAGCTGGAGGAGGCCAGGGCTGGGCTGGGGTGCCCCAATGTTACGTATAGGTAAGACGAACGGTGTGTCTGGTTGGGGCGCATCGCATGGTCATTCTTTGTGTTGCTTTTCAAGAGAGAGTTACGAACTATGTCCAGAGTACTGATTGTACTTTGTACTTAGTTGCACTGTACTGAATTCTCGCTTTGGACGGATGTACATTATTTTAAATCTTGAGAAAATTGCTCTGTATACAAAGATTAAACATTTTATTAAATGTATCGTATTTTTTCTTCATTTAACTTTTATACTTTTTTGCGGTGCTAGGCCTGGATTCCAGTTGCATTATGGGTACTAACGGAGAGCTTCCTCCACCGGATCTGCCAGCCAAGCTAACATCTTGCTCCTTCCTCCGCTAAAAGGCTCGGGACGGCGGAGGAGCTGCCCTTTACGGACGGTTCTGTGGACCTGCTGGCGGCGGCGTCGGCAGCCCACTGGTTCCAGCAGCAGCGCTTCCTGACGGAGACCCAGCGGGTGCTGAAGCCCGGAGGCTGCATAGCACTGCTGGGCTTCGGCGACGACAATGTTCACCTGCAGAGCCGGGACTGTGGAGACAGGCTCACCCAAATCTACCGTGAGGTTGGAGACCCTTCAAAATACTGTGCGCTCAATATATAATATGATATGAAGTCATTGTCCAGCCTGGGTTGGAAATGGGCTTTTCAGACTTACACCGGAGACAGAATCATTAAAAATATCACATAAAACTAGAAAATGCATTTCCTGCAGAAAATGCGGTGAGTGCTGTAGTACAAAGTGAGGTTGAAAATATTTTTTAATAAAGCCACATAGACATAAAGAAACGTTAAATGGCTTAAATGAAGTAAAGGGATTTGAACAAAAGTTCAAAAGTTTAAATGGATAAACAATGTAAACATTCTCACCTTTTAAGAAAAAGTAAATGGTTGGAAACAAATAAAGTGACAGCTGAATGAAAAGCGCAAAGCATTGCTAAAAATGCAGAAACGTAAAAGTTCAAATCTATTGCCCTGCACTGCTGGTGTGTGTGTGTGTGTGTGTGTGTCTGTGTGTACAAAATGGCGGCCGGAGCAAACGCTGCCTCACCACCCTAAACACACGCACCCGTGGTAACTGCCGGCGATAACGCAGGGAAGTAAAAGCTGGATTATAGTATGGAAGTGACCAAACTACTGTTTGCAATGTGCATCATCACTTTAAAGTTGGCGTTAAAAGCGGCATTACCTACCGGTAGAATCAGGCAGCAGAGCTGGCGCATCCATGACCCGACGCCCAAAACGCAGATGGCAGCAGGAAGCCCGTGGCCTGATTTTGCCAAGTACACCCGACTTCTGTCCCCAGATGAATGGACATTATTCCAGCACAAAGAGAGGATGTTCAGGAAAAGTTTGGACACAAAGCGACTGGAGGAGAAGCGGAGTTTCATCTTCTCAGGCAAATCGCCCGAAAAATGGATTAAGATCATCCGTATCCTCTGTGGACTTTACTTTAAGAACTGCGTTTTTTCAACTTGCCACAATGATGGAAGACCGTATGGAATACATGTACTAAAGTATACCCAAAGGATATTAAAAAAGTTCCCACGCCTCAACCAAACAATCCCCGATCCCCGGCTTCCGGACTCTCTACGTGATGCGATCGCCACGCAATTGCGCTTCATTCGGGATGTCATCCAACCACAGCTCACCAACAGGGGCGCAGAACGTCAGCACCCAACACAGGTGGGGAGAAACAAACTCTCTTACCTATGGCAGCAAAGGAGATCCAAAGCAATTTACATAATTCTTAACAGTAGCACATACCCAAGCCCAACCCCAACAGTATCTAATGTGGACCTTGTCCAAAAATATTATGCTAACAAATGCAGCGAAGTAGATCACGCTCCACTACAGGACCCACCATGGCAATCCCAGGTCACGACTGGCCCAGTAGGCGATGAGCTTCATTCGCAGGCCTTCATAGAAGCAGAGATAGAACAAGTCATAACCTCCCTTCCAAACAATAAAGCGAGCGGCTCCGATGGAGTTACCTACGAGACATTGAAAGCCAGGATGCAAGTCTCATGCCCGACCCTCACGCACATCTTCAATGTGTGCCTACTAAATGGTAAAATTTGCGAATCGATATATACAGAACCTCTTTTCTTCAAGTAATTTGCAATAACAATTTAGCTGACCAAATCCAGCTACAAATTGGGATTAAAACAGGATGCTCATGGAGTGCGGTCAACTTTATCCTCGCCATAAATAGCTGGCTGAGATGGCTACAACAGTGCGTGCAGGCAGGGGTGCGCTCTCCTAACCCAGTCCAAGGGTATGCCGATGACGTACAGATTGCATCAAGACAGGAGAGTGTCATCCAACAGATGCTTAGTCGTACGGAGATTTACTTCAGATGGTCCGGACTGGAGGTGAATCAAGCGAAATGCGCCGTCTTCTACGAGAGGCGCAGCGGAGGAAACCGCTGGTATTCATCAAAGTCGGACAAACCACCGTCATTTACAATACTCAGAGAACCAATAAGGGTGTACTCACACAACGAAACCTATCCATATCTAGGCCACAAATTCAATATCGTAGGCAGCTGGGAAGAACAGCTGACAGAGCTCACCAGTGACTACTGAGGCTAGGCATTGATATCAGCCCCTTACCAATCATATTTAAACTGCAGGCCATAAGAGAAATGGTCCTGGCCAAAGTCCAACACCTGTTCGCTAATCTCCACATTCCAAAAATCACACTGAAAGAACTAAGTAACAAAACTGTACGGCTGGTAAGGAAGTGGGCTGGGATTAACACCCACTCGACCAGGGACATCATCTTCCAGTCCCGGAGGGACAGCGGTTTGGGTGTCCCAAACATTGAGTGGATATACATTGCCATTAGAACAAGCCACCTACTCAATATTCTTAACAACAGCGATCCGACCGTTATAGAGATGGCCCATGCATCACTAACTCAACATCTTGGAAAACGGAAAATTCCTTTTGCCAAAGAAAATTCCATTTGCTCTGTTGTCCAAATTCCGGACAACAGAGCAGTGGGATTTGGAGTTAGGTCGGACTGGCTTGACCTTAATGACCTATGCCATCGTAATGCACTACGACTTGAGTGGGAAGGATGGACAGCGCAACAACCGCATTCAGAGACATCATTGCGGACCCACTCATTTACCCCCGCGCAACCTATGAGCTCAGCGACGAGCGTCGCGAGTTACCATTAACAACGGCAAGAGCTGTCATCCTCTCCATGAAGCGCGCGCAGCACTGGAAAGGCCTCAGACTTCAAGGAAAACTGGCATGCTCATTCGCAGATCAATCCCTCTCTCACACCATCTACTCAAACGTGTCGATCGGCGAGAACATTCTCATCTTTACCATCAGAGCCCGCCTCCAAGTACTCCCGACAAAATCTAACTTGTCCACTTGATATCCCTCCAGCCACGAACCACACTGCATTCTCCATTCTACCACCCATTTCAACGAAACCATCGCACACGTCCTGAATGGATGCAACTTTTACAAAGGTCTGTACATCGCAAGGCATGATAGGCTGGTTTACCTAATATCACACAGCGTTAAAGAAGTACAATTGCAAACAACAAAGATATACAAACACTCTGCAGTTAAAATGGACTGGTTCAATTGTGCACAAAATAAAAAATACCACTTTCAGTAATATACCAAATACCCCTGACATCACCATTGTAGATGTCTCCAATAAGAATGGGACTATTGTGGAATTAGCATGTTGTTTTGATTTGTATATGGACATTTGCTTCAACACCAAGTTTTTTAATATCAACCACTGGCTAACAGTATCACAAATCTAGGTTTTAATTGAACATTAATTATTCTTATTTTTGGAAGTCTAGGCCATGTCCACAAGCTTGTTTAACGTGGGCCACAATGCTGTGGACTGACCAAACCAAATGCAAAAAGCCTTGCTAAGTACTGCACCATCTCTGCCACAATAGGCAGTTTAGCAACCTGGAGAAGAAGATGCAATGTCTATCCATGATGAAAATAGTTGTTTAGCATAAGGCATTCTCTGTTTGATCAAACCTGCTTAGTCCAGCAATGCTTCCATTAAGTTTGGATCATTTTTACCTCTCCACTTGTTACGATCCAAATAAAAGTATTTGTGTGTGTGTGTGTGTGTGTGTGTGTGTGTGTGTGTGTGTGTGTGTGTGTGTGTGTGTGTGTGTGTGTGTGTGTGTGTGTGTGTGTGTGTGTGTGTGTGTGTGTGTGTGTGTGTGTGTGTGTGTGTGTGAGAAGTTTAAATGATATCACAGTACAGTTTGGATATTATTGAAGATAAAAGTGTGTCGATTTTTTTTATGGTTTGAATGATGGTATACGGTTGAACTTTGACCGAGTTACGATGTCTTCAGTAATTTAAGTGTCAGAATGGGCAGACTGCTTCAATGGGACCAACTGTAGAATATGACGGTTTGAGAACTAAAACTGTGATTCTGAATAAGGTTTAAATTATATCTAAATTCAGTTTCTGGATATTATTGAAGATACAAGTGTGTAGATTTGTTAAATGGTTTGAACGAAGATAAACAGTTGAAAGTTGATTTAGTTATGTCTTAAACAGTTTGACTCCCATGTTAGAAAAAATATATTTTAAAAGTAGTATCTTAAAAATTAAAAAATCTGAAAAGAAGCCTGCGATTCCAAGCTAAGGTGAGCGCTGTATGCAGCACTCATACGGAGGTAGATTTGTGTCTTTAATATGCAATCAAAAATAATAGGTTTGAGAGCAAAACTTTCCACACTGCAATCAAAAAATAGGTTTGAGAGCAAAACTTTCCACACTGCAATCGAAAAATAGATTTGAGAGCAAAACTATCGACACTGCAATCAAAAAATGTTTTATTGCAAGATAAATTAATGTGATAAAAAAAATATTAATGGGAATCCAAAAGTTTTGTTTGCAAACCCAAAAGTTTTGTTTGCGAATCAAAAAGCTTTGTTTGCGAATCCTAAAGTTTTGCTTGCGAATCCAAAAGCTTTGCTTGCTGTGGAGCTGAATCTCGTGGGCGGGACCTACGCCGAAAGATGTAAGACACGTCTCTATTGGCCAGTAACGAGAGAGGGAGTTCTATTTCATGTAGGCTACGCCGTCTAGGCTTTGCCTTATGGGCTTGTCCCGTGCGCGCGCTTGCGCGCCCTGAAAATCCCATAGGCCTCCCTGTCAGCCGACAAGGAGACCATGGCAGAGGAGAGCAGGGCGATGTTGTTGACCGCCGCCGCGGATTGAGAGGCACAAACGAACACCCTGTCCGTCAGGCAGACAATCTGCTTCTGGAGGCGGTCGGGGGGCAGCGGCTTTTCGGATGCTGCCAAGCTGTCACTCCGATCGAGACTGGCCAATAGAGACGTGTCTTACATCTTTCGGCGTAGGTCCCGCCCACGAGATGCAGCTCAACAGCAAGCAAAGCTTTTGGATTCGCAAGCAAAACTTTAGGATTCGCAAACAAAGCTTTTTAAATCGCAAACAAAACTTTTGGATTCGCAAACAAAACTTTTGGATTTGCAAACAAAACTTTTGGGTTTGCAAACAAAACTTTTGGATTCCCATTAATATTTTTTTTATCACATTAATTTATCTTGCAATAAAACATTTTTTGATTGCAGTGTCGATAGTTTTGCTCTCAAATCTATTTTTTGATTGCAGTGTGGAAAGTTTTGCTCTCAAACCTATTATTTTTGATTGCAAAATAAAGACACAAATCTACCTCCTTACACTCACCTAATAAAACTTATGAAGAACAATAGTTGAGTGCTGCATGCAACACTCACCTAACAATGAAATACTGTGTATTTGTGTTGTACTGTACTAGCAGTACACTATGCAGTGATATTTCTAATATTAAGCCTTCTGATACTTTTATTTTATATTTCACTGTTAAATTATTATTATTTATTGAATTGTCCTTAAAAAGCACTCTTAATGGCCTTTATGTTTGAAAGGTGCTATATAAATAGACTTGCTTTTCGATTATGAAATGGTATTTATCAGAGCTGATAAAGGGGATGTTTGTGTTGTGCAGGTGAGGGAGGTGCTGTTACCCTACACCAGCAGCCAGGTGGCGGTTGCTAGCAATAAGCTGCAGGAGCTCTTTGATGCCATCCCTTTCCCCGACAAGCAAAGGTAGCATCCACAAACGTGCTTACAGAGAAGCTAAGCCATATAGCCGTTTGATTGAAACTACTGTCTAATAGCTATTAAATACATAGTGTGCCTACCTTTTTATTTTCATATTTTGTACATACTTTTCATAAAAAAAAGTGTGTGTGTGTGTGTGTGTGTGTGTGTGTGTGTGTGTGTGTGTGTGTGTGTGTGTGTGTGTGTGTGTGTGTGTGTGTGTGTGTGTGTGTGTCAGGGTTGAGAGTGTCCAGGTGAGACACTGTGTCTCTGTGAGGGCCTTGCTTGGTTTCATAGAGTCCTGGTCCATGTTCCAGTCCTACCGCAGTTCCCAGCCAACTGCGGCCCAGCACCTGCTGGATGACACCCTCAACAGGTCTCACAAATACACACACACACACACACACACACACACACACACATACAACGTCATGGAGACAAAGAAAAATGACACAGGATACGTATTGTTGGTCTTTAAAACACACTTTCCCCAACTTTGAAACATCTTTGAACAGTGTTTGGTCAATGAAGCCTTGCCCTGTGTTTCAGGATACTAGAGGAGATTGGAGCCGAGTCTGCTGACACAGAGCTGGAGATACACCTGGAGTATTTCTGCATACTGGCTTCCAAACCACAATGATGACCATCACTGTAACACTGTAACTGTGCATGTGTGTATGGGTATTGAATTTGCATTGAAAGCCAAAAGGAAAGGGCCTTAAAGTACATTGTGACATCACATTACAATGAATGTCGCCATTATCGGAGCAAATATATTGTTGGTTAATATGTTGGTGGTAATGTTTTTTTCACCCGTTGTTTTTAAATAATGTAGTATTGGTAATCATGGGGAGATATTGCGGTTGCTTTAAATTATCACAGTGTTTCTTATGCGAGACGTGGCAAAACCACATTTTTATAAGCCTAGGTAGCAGTATATTAACATTGATTTAGGATTTGACAGTGCTACAACTATCATGGGTTCTCTCAATGGTTAGACACAAAATAATGTTTTTGAGTTTTTTGTCCATAATAATCTTTTTGTGCTTCGCTCTGTTAAATCAATACGATTCAAGTTCTGGTTTTGGCACTACAAATATTGGGCAAAATGTTAGCTCCATATGCCAAAAATAAATACATTTCAAACTTTGTAGGTTAACCTAATGTTTCCTTAACCTCATTCCAAGGCTGTGTATTATCAATTTCAAAATACTTAAGTTTGTACGATTAAGAACTGTACTATATATCTACCACTATACTATTAAAAACCAGGAAGATAGAAGAAAACGTTTTTTACTTTGTCTCTTTGTCTTCAAAACTGGAGGTTTCATACAGAGTGGTATGATGATAACTTCATAACAATAAACAAAGTTAGATTAAAGGCGAACCCATGAAGTGTTCTCTGTTGATCCAGGCCTCCCATTGAGATCTTGCACTGTGCAACGCACCCTGAAATGGGTCTTGTATAACTCGGGCCTTGGCCTACTGCACTTGAAACTGCAAGTTACATTTGATGAAGTTAATGTTTCTTCAACACTACAGAATTGATTCATTACTCATTTAACTGTTCAATGGGTCAAAATGTAAAAGTTAAAAAAATAATTATTCAATTCTATCAATGGTAAACCATACACAAAAATGACTTCTAAGAGCGTTTTCAAGAAAAAACATGGGGTAAAAGCTTTTTATGGAGTTAGAGCCAGGTTGCTGCCCCACACATCCCTAAGGGCCAACCGCCACTGCATGGTAACATCTAACAAGGCTTGTGATGTCAGGAAATCAGAACAAAGTTCCTATTTCTCTCATTAATGTGACCTCACCTTCCTGACAAAGCTAGTCCCTGTGGGGGGTGTCTCAGATTTTACACACACACACACACAGGCACACACACCGAAATACAAACATGCACATACACATAATAGCCTCGCACGCCTGTCACATGACATGAGCGCACAAACATACTGGCTGCAACTTATTGTTAAACAAGGAGTATGTTTGCGTGTGTGTGTATGTATTTGTGTGTGTGTGTGTGTGTTAATTATAGACACTGAAACAACCCTTGTCAACCAATTCTTCTTCACTGCCTCATGTCAGTTCTGATGCGGTGAACTGAATTAAAGCTAGTGGATTTGAGAAGGTAACGGTTCGGGACATAGTGCCAGACAACCAGAAAGGTCAGACTTACGCAGTGTTTCTTGTTCCTGTAAACGGAAATCCTATAAACGGTCCTTTTCTGGATCCGAGATAAGTTTACCTCACTGCATAATAAAGCAAAAAAAAATTTGACTGGAAAACGCTGGCCTTCAAAAAGCTAATTACAAATGAGTCTCACTCACTTCTCATCAGTTCAAACTCATTTGACAAGCCACCTCAATCATGTGTCGTATAAAAGGCCTCATATGGCTTCTAGTGTGTTGGGTAAAGAAACTGAACAGCATGGAGAAGAGTGAGGAAGAGTGAGAGCAAGCGTGAGAGCAAGAGGAGGAGGTGGAGCCAATATTTCTATGGAAAAAAAATTATGCAACACTGGTTGACGATTTACTCCATCATGTCCTACAATGACCTCTCTGACCGAAGGAGGTTAACTTCTCTGTATCCGGGCATGAGCCGTTCCATTTAACTCAGGTCTGAAAGATCCCCTCCCACAGCCACATGATTGGTCAAAATACATTTGAAGCAAAAGAAAAAAGAGCTGCCCCGTTCACCCGTCTGCCATAAGACCTCTAGATCTAGAACGTAATTTGAGACTAGTGAGAGAGTGAGGGAGAGTTTGCGTGAGATTGAGAATAATAACTTCCCGTTTCAGGTCATTAGTTTGGTTAAAAGTACCGGTAAAGACTCTTGACTCTACAACTCTTTTCTATATGGTCTAGAGACGTACGAGGAACAAGGTGAGAACTCTTGTGTCGCGTGTTGAAGGAGGAGATCAAGCGATGGCTCACCGTCTGTTCGAGGGCAAGGAGCATGCAGAGGCGTACCTGAGGTTCAGGGTCTCGCCCTCGGATCATCTCATACAGCAGGTGGTTGACTTTGTGGAAAAGAAGGTACGACTATCTACCTGGGTCAGTGTGACTGCACAACATACATTGCATAATATGAGGGGCCGCCTGGGACAGAAATCATACTTGGTCTCACACACACTATTATAATCTCGCATATACACCAGTATACTCATACACACACACTATTATACACCTTTTACATGTATGTATGAGAGTGTATAGTGTATGTGAGAGAGTATAATAGTGTATGTGAGAGAGAATAGTAGTGTATGTGCGAGAGAATAGTAGTGTATATGAGAGAGAATAGTAGTGTATGTGAGGGAGTTGAGTAGTGTATGTGAGAGAGTATAGTAGTGTGTGAGAGAGCATATACAGTAGTTGGATATGTGAGAGGGTCTAGTAGTGTATGTGAGAGAGTATAGTAGTGTATGTGAGAGAGTATAGTTGTTTATGCAAAAGAATATAGTAGTGTGTGCGAGACAGTATAGTGGTTTATGCAAGAGAGTATAGTAGTGTGTGAGAAAGAGAATAGTAGTGTATGTAAGAGAGTATAGTAGTGCATGCATGTGAGAGAGTATAGTTGTGTATGTGAGAGAGTATAGTTGTTAATGCAAGAGAGTAGTATGTGTGTTCAATTGTATGACCACGGAAATGGCAGCGAATGAAGTATTGCTTAGACAGCGATTTAATATACCACCGCTCTTAAACCGTTGGAACACACACAAGACTGGTAACAACGACAACGCCGGGCGGTAACCACAACAAATCCTGCAAAGCCGAATCCCCCCGAGAGCTCCCCCCGCTAAGGCCCGCCCCCATCTCCCAAACCCCGTGACGCTACTAGCCTGGGTATAGCCATGCTGCCTTGCGTGCGATTTCATTTCACGCTGCTAGGCACCCTGGGTTCCATGGATCAGATTTTCGCCTGAGATAGGGAACCAATCACAGAACGGGGAGGGACGGGGAGGTACGGGAAGAAGATGATGTCATTGCGACACAACAAAGCTTGTAGTTAACAGATCCAAAATGTCAGCAGACGCGTTATCTTTTGATGCAGCCTTAGATAGTGTTCTAAGTAGTTTAGAGCGCAAGTTTATTTTGAAAAAAGAGCAACTTCCGGCCTTAAACTCTTTCATTACCAAGAAGGATGTCTTTGCCCTGCTACCAACATTGATTGGCTATGAGCTACGTACAGACTCATGATAGAATTTCGTAGCGCCCAATAAACGGCTCCGGGCAATCGTAAACCACGGCTCAAATACGAGAAAATGAATGTGTGGTTCCCAGACCTGATCTCAATGTAGATTGAGATGAGGTCTGGCGTTAATAATATATTATAAAGATATCTATATATTATATCATCTTATATTATTTAGATATAGAGCTCCTGGACTCACGCCGGAGTTCCCGGAGGTTTCTAAATTAGAATATTTTATAGAACGGGTGATATTATGAATCCTAAACTACTGCGTAGTTTTTCTGACGTCTCTGGTACTTCCACATCACGTAGAGACCAGCCATGGTTGAGAATGAATTGACACAAGAGTAGGTCACAAGAGGAAGCCTCTCTCAAACTCAGGCGGCCACGCGAACAAGTCACCAAATCATATCCTGGTGCGTACGCAGCACAACAACATCGCTTGAGATTCAAGAGTGAAATGACAGTGCAGTATTTTGAGCGCCAGGAGCTACCGCCTCTTCTGTCAGCCAATCAGGAACTGAGGAATCAAACTCAACTTCCGTTTCGGTCAAACTCTCTTACACACTACTATACTCTCTAACACACATTACTATTCTCTCTCACACACACTACTATATTCTCTAGCATAAACAACTATACTCTCCACATACACTACTATTCTCTCACATACACTACTATACTCTCTCACATACACGACTATGAACTCCTCGGCATACATTTAAAAGGAGTATAATAGTGTGTGTGTATGAGTATAGAGGTGTATGCAAGATTATAATAGTGTGTGTAAGACCAAGTATGAATTCTGTCCCAGGCGGCCCCTCATAGCAGCATGCACTTCAGTGCATAAGGCAATTAATGCGAACACACACACGGAACAGACACACATGTTGGTTTGCCAACATGTTGGGTCAACATGCTGTTTAATATGCGTGGCTGTGTCCTCTGTTTTGTCAGAAAGGGCGGCCTTTCGACTTGGCTCTGGATGTTGGGTGTGGCTCAGGCCAGGGCAGCACCTTATTGGCCAAGCACTTTGCGTCTGTGGTTGCAACTGACATAAGCCCCGCCCAGATAGAAATGGCTGTGGCACATGCTAGCATGCCTAATGTCACATATAAGTAAGTGTGCATTCAGAGAACTTTGAAATGAATCGTAACATTCAGACTTAATTTCACATTAATTGTCCCAAAACCATGCAATAAGTATATTTATGAAAAAATTGGAATAAAATAAAAATGTATAGTAGCAAGTAACTAAATATATTGTAGAAGTTATCTTGGGGTTCATGCATGAACAAATTCACACCTTTCCTGTCTTGGTTCCAACATTTGCTTGGCGGAGGTTTGAACGGTGACCCCACCACTCTCCTCCCCCCGCTCTATCTAGGCTGAGCACGGCCGAGGAGCTGCCACTAGCTGCCGGCTCGGTGGATCTGGTGACCGCCATGAGCGCCTTTCACTGGTTCGACCGCCCCCGCTTCCTCCAGGAGGCCCACAGGGTACTAAAGCCCCACGGCTGCCTGGCTCTGCTCAACTACACCCTGGACATGGAGCTGAGCCACGAGGGCTGCCCCTCGGACACCCTGAACGCAATCTGCGAAGAGGTGATAACGGGCAGGAGGTTGGAATGCAGTGGTTTGAGTCGAAATATGGGTCAAGACCCTTCAGAGGATCATGCTAGGGGAATACATGCATATTGTCTTGTCAGGTTGATTTGATCATCACTATGCTTTGAAGATGGGAGAGAAGATGAAGAAGGGGAATATTGTAATGATGGACGATGTATATTTCTCTAATTTTTTAGCAATATTTCCTGTGACAGGTGAAAGTCACAGGTGGGTCAAGGCATGAGAAAGTCTGGAAACCCTGGTCTAGTGGTAAGTGGGTTTCGAACCCCATCGTCTGCCGTCTGTACGTACAGGCATCCCAGAGCACTATGCACTAACCGCTACATGCTCCTTACATATGTCTAATTTCACTCTGCTAAGGGACCGAATACTGAGCAGAAACATAGTAGATTATTTTATATATATGTCATTTTGGTGGACATTCTTACTTCAAATTGAGATCACTTCATTGCCCGTAGCCTTGGCTGAGATGCATCAAGCAAACATTAACTACTCGAGAGGTGAAAGTCCAACTGAGAGAAAGGAGCAGCACTAAGTCACTGCTTTAATCCATGAGTGCATATTCAATTGTTTGTAGGGTTGGCTCCTGCTGGTGTCAGAAGTTAAACTGTGAAAACGTGGCACTTATATATGTCGGTAGTGATGGTGTTTAGGAAGGTTACTAGTATTTAAGGGTTCATCTGTGTTTTTTCTAAAGAAAAACAAGTGAACCAGATTTGCTGGTTCAGTGTTCATTTCTGGTAGGTCGACTGCACAGACCTTCAAATTCCCAGCGAAGCAAAAAGCTGGGAAGCATTGGCATTGATACAAATGACATGGCGAGCGGCCCTCCGTTTCTCTGACAAGGCTGGTTTTGTAGTTCTATGCAGCGCTGCGACCACACTTCAGCCCTCACCTGAGAACCACCTCTAAACCGCTCTACAAAGAAAGCTATGAGGCCATCCCCTATCCACACAAGGAGTGGTGAGTCGTTTCCCCAATGATGTCTTAATTAATAAAGAATTGATTATTATTTTTATGATCTCTAGTATTAACAACAGACAATGTAAATTGGTCTCTCTCTCCCTTGCACTTCTCTTTTTAGTTCTGATAGTGTTTTTTATCATAATCAATCTAAATGCAAATTCATCAATACGCAATAAAATCGCTAGTGAATGGGTGGTTCTTTTTCGGTTAACACTCAAAACTCATTTCAGTTTTTACAATTTATCCTCATCATTTCTTTAAAGATGTTTAGGATGAGAGCTTGGATCAGGGCTACAGACTCATCCAGATGTCCTACTGTTGTGATCCTAAGGGGGCGTGCTTGTTTTGTATTCCAGGCACGACGAGCGTGTGAGAAGGACGGTTCCTCTGTCCGGCTTCATAGGGATGGTGGAGACGTTCTCCAACTACCGAGCCCTTCTCAAGAAAGATCCTAAGACAGCTCGCAGGCTGTCAAGCATCACCACACACAAGTATGTACACAAACACATACACACACACAAACACACACATTCCGAAACACACACACACACACACACACACACACAAATGTTTACATTTACATGCACCTTCAACATTATGGTCTAAAATACCTTTCCAGTATTGCAACCCGGTTATATGAGCAGTTTTTACATAATTGCACACTGTGTCTGTCTCAGGTTGATGACAGCCATGAAGGTGACCTCTCCAGAGACGGAGGTCGTTGTTAACTTGAAGTACTTCTATGTTCTCGCTTGCAAACCAGCCGAGGACTGAGCCCTCAACCGCAGAAGGGTTGTGGCTTCGTCCACAGACTTTCAATGCACCTACCAAGCATCACATGCTAAGAATGTATCATGTATCCAATGTAGATTGTGTCATATCCCGCTACGTCTATTGACTGAGGATCATTGTCTTACATAGTAGGGTGAATTAATACTTGGTCTGGTCAGGAGAAAAAATCTGTCTGGAGATCCTACTGGCTCTAAGTTGTCTCCATCTTTCAATTGCAACTCAGAGTTTTGCAGAAGTTTAAGCACAGCTCCGGTCATGGATCCTTTTTGAAAGAAGACTTGGCTTTTTAGGTTGGGTAGAATCGAGTGCAATGTAGTTTGATCCAGTTTGTTTGGTTGCAGCACGCTGTGTTTGTGTGCCAATTAGTTTCTTATCTGGTGGGTGTAAAAATGACCGCTGGGCAGATTCGACACACGCTGTAGTATTGTTGTCGGAGACAAACAGTATTTTTATTCAGCATTTGTCTTTAATCATACATAGCCTAGGCTACAGAGTCGAAGATAAGAAAGTACACATCCACAGCTTGAATACCAATCAAACAAATCCAATATCACACCCAGAAAGCACTGTGGAAAGCACCAGTGAATGTCAGTAAGCCAGCGATAACAATATCCAATATCACTGCCCTAAAAGATGATAACATTTATACAATAAAAGGAATAACATGAACAACGTAAGGTCTTTTAAAGAAGCATTTAACAAATTAAGCTTTTAAAAAGTGGTGGGGACATGTACCCAATGTCCCCAGGGCAAATGATGCATCATGGGTATGTCCATCATAGGCTGGCTGTAACCATAACCCATGATTACCCATGAGGGTGTTAGACTTTCGTTACCGAACAATTCAGACCATCGCTGCAGAACAGCAGCGCCATAATAACTAGCTTCCCCCAGAGAGGAAATTGTTAATTAATGCCACCACTGCCAATGCATTCCATCACTGCCAATGCAATGTATGACAATTGTAACCTGACAAAAGACAAAGCCCAGATGTTAATTGGGGAAGCGCTGTAGAGGGGATATTGATTAAGATGTCATATAATCACAAGACACTGGTTCCTGCTTGTCCTGAGGGGGGAGGGATTGCTTATGACCCCTTCGTGCTGCATTAGGTTAATTGTTCTGCCGACGAGGAGTCGTCCATCAGAGGTCACATGGGAATACGATTTACATCTGATGACACGGTCTGTTATGAGCTCAGGTGATGCATAAAAGGGATACACAGAATGTGAATTCTTGGTTGATCATGTGAAAACATTTGAATAATTCCACTGAATGAAATGCTTGAAAAATGGAAATGACTAGAATAGATGAGGACACAAAAGAAGGTGTCTGGTGGAGAATAAATAGTTCATAATCGCCCAGATAATAATGGTATGTTTCAGATTGTTCTTGGTCTTGTACAAAGGCGCCCCCAGGTGTTTCTTTTATAATATTACACTGACAAAGGGAGGAGGGGTTGGCCTAGATAGAAAATTAATGTTCAGCAGTATGTCTAAATTGTTAAAAAAAAAATGTTGTTACAAATACATTTCTTAATAAAAACGATATACATTGATTATTGCTAGACGGATTTGGGCAGATCGGATCTCAAGTGACTAATTTAATACTTATTTTTTAAGTTGATATAAGAGAATGTATAATGAATTTTGAAGCCAAACACACACACACACACACACACACACACACACACACACACACACACACACACACACACACACACACACACACACACACACACACACACACACACACACACACACACACAACCTGACCCCATTAACACATAGACACACACACAGAATCGATGCCAAAACAAATGAAACATTCCCCCTCGGACTGTTGTAGAACCACCTGGCTGCCTTGTTCCATTCTTTTATCTCTCCAGAATTCCAACCAATTACCAAGTAGTAAACCAGATGACGAGCATGTGCTCGCTGTAGCGTCAGCCAGCTTCAGTGTAATAGGCAGAAGCTGAAGTAATGGGACATCCTGCATTTCTATAGGAAGCTCCCAGTCGTCCCCTTCAAAAACAGACCCTTCCCACATTCAATAAGTCAGCCAGTTCACCGGCTTGTGACAGCATGTAACCATTGTAATGTTGTGACAGCTGCTTGAAGGAACAGAATATAGCTCAAAAGACCATAAGAACCAGATGGTCCGATAGATGTAGGTAAATCACTCGTCACTCGTCGCTAGCGCTCTAAATCGTTTGGGTTTGAATGACTAATTGCGGTTCAGGCCCACACTTCAACACTGAGACTAAGGCGGATCTCTTCCATTGGCACCGTTTCCCAGTGCTTCCAGTAGTGAGTGACGACCCGAGGTCCCTGGCCAGGGTGTGGCCACCCTTACCAGCTTGGAGGAAATCCCACACTGCCTTGGCACCGAGGAGATGATCCTTAAGTCTGCCTGACAGCACAAGGATGAGGGTTATCCATCAACTTATTGGATGCATGCCATGGACGCATCCCTCAGAATCATTTGTATTCATTTGCACGGAGGGGAGACGAGAATCTAGGAGTTCGATCGAGGTGGTTTCTATCCCTTTACACCCTGCGTGCACCGCAGGGCCTAAAACAGTGGTCCATGACGGCGGGAATATTAGGATGATATGAACTCATACTTAAATGTATGTGCACGTGTATTCATTAAAATAATAATATATATAATAATACATTTAATTTAGAGGCGGGTGCCCTTCTCCTAAAAGATGCCCTTCTCTGGTTTTCAGTGACCAAATGATTCCAAGTCAGACATCGTCTTCGTTTATGCCGAGGATGATGCCTCCTATAAAAGTTTGAATGATATTCCCCATAGAAACAACGGAAAGGAGTCAGCCTCCCAGCCTCCCCGGCTCGGCCCGCTCCAAAGGGAGACGTGGAGGAGTCTGTGTGGGAGGACCAGCTGTCTGCGTGCAATTTGGGCAGCTGTCCTCACCATGCAGACGCCCCGAATTAGTACGGTGATGAGGGTCCAGGACAGAGAAGCCCCTCCACTCTGCAAACTATGCCGGGGTTTCCAGGACCGAGCGGTTTACTCGCTCTGAATTACAGCTCTGATGCAGGAGCAGGGTCCGAATCCGTCACAGCAATTTGCTCGGAAAAAGGGTGGCTTGTAGCCTCCATAAGCAGCCCTCTAATGCTAGCTAGGGATGACACAACCAGAATAATAACTGTGATCATATTACATAGTAATTGTGCATGGAATCCATTAAGAGAACCGTTCCTTTTATCACCACAAGGGAGAAATCCCCCCCCGAATGAGAAATGTGTGATTTAAGTGAATGCATTTGATTGGTGACTTTGCTCTGGTCAGATGAAGCATCAGAATGAGCAATGTAAGGCTCTAAATAAAGGGTCCCGAGACCAGGCCTCCAAACATGCCACCAATCTTCACCAGGATTTAGCAGGCCAGGAACACAACACCAGTATCACTGAGCTAGGATTTACCCATTCATAAATAGACCCACATCACTTAGCTGCTATGTTCCCAGGACAAGTGGCAGGAGAACACAGAGGTAGAGAATATATTTGAGTCTGCATCCAACGTGTAGAATCTAAGATCATTCAGTGTTCAAAAAAGAGTTACAATCACCTAACAAGAACAGAGAAAAAAAAAAAAGGAAATTGGAAAGTGTTAAAATGTATATTTTGCCATCCTGATACAGACACAATACTCTAGACAGCCATGGGAAACCATTGGTCTAAATGATTGAAGGCGAAAGTCGGTTTGCTATCTCATTTATAGTCACATGAACATAATCAATGTGGATATGAAAGTAGTTTACTTGCCGAAATTCGCAATCCAATGATGTTTTCACTTTTTGACATGAGTCGCTGGTAGAAGGAGCTGAATAAGGAGCACGGTCTCTAACACCACGTGTTTAACTTCATTAGGACGAGCCCAACAGACAAGCAGGCATGTTGACCAAGGGATGGAATGTTCTATGAAGACCTAATTCCCTGAAAAGAAGGGTTCAACATTCTTTCTAACCTAGTTATCTTGACTCGTTTCTCTCATTCTCAAAGTGGATTAAAAGTAAATCTATGTAGGTTAATTGTTAGTGTGATCTGTCTGACGTAGCGATAGACACGTGCATGTTTGAT
>NC_044067.1:15957005-15959505 GCF_902167405.1 Gadus morhua | reverse complement strand
GAGACAGGGTTAAGGAGACACATGTGTCTGCTGGGTTTGGAGACTACATAGAAGTGATCCTGCCCCTTTCGCTTGTCCTCTATCAATCACGCACGCACGCACGCACGCGCACACACACACACACACACACCACACACACAATGTCTGGCTTGAGGTCAACTGGGGGCTTTACAGCAGAGGGCTTCAAACAGCTGATAGAGAGGAGTGTAATGACAGTGCCTGGCTGAGGCACTGAAGGATAGGAATACGCATGTACAGACAGACACATATTCGCCCACACACACACACACACACCTAGGGATACTGTAATGACAGCTGGAGATGAGCAGAATGAGTTCTCAGGGTGGGTGTGGGTGGCATGCACAGAGCAGGGCAGAGTGGACTTTCTTTAAGTATGATGGATCGCAGCCATTCCCTTCCAATATCACCTGCTCTGCTTAAACTTCCACAGTCACTTTTCAAAAAAACGAAGCCACGAATTAAGAATAATTATTAGAAAATATTAAAGACCATAATAACGGGAGGAAGATAATCACAATGAGGTAAAAGTAAATACATAGACACACTCCACACAAATCGTTCATAAGAAGAAGATATATGGTTAGACTGTATAGCAATGCTCTTCTCCCTGTCCCCTCCTCTGGTCTCAGGTGAGGGTTCCACAGCCAACATGACTGAACGCTACGACTGCCACTACTGCAAGGAGTCCCTGTTTGGAAAGAAGTATGTCCTGAGAGAGGAGAACCCCTACTGTGTGAAATGCTATGAAAGCCTCTACTCCAACTCCTGTGAGGAGTGCAAAAAGCCTATTGGCTGCAACACCAGGGTGGGCATTTACACACACACACACACACACACACACACACACACACACACACAGCCACACACACACACACACGCACACATACGACCCATTATATTCGTACTCCGTCTTGTACGGTAGTAAACAGGCCATGAAGCGTAAGCTCTGTTCCTTACTGTGCCCCTGGTGTGTGTGTTATTTCAAACAGGACCTGTCCTATAAGGACCGCCACTGGCACGAGGACTGCTTCGCATGCTTCCAATGCAAGCGCCCCCTGGTGGACAAGCCCTTCTCAACCAAGGATGAACAGCTGCTGTGCACCGAGTGCTATTCCAATGAATACTCCTCCAAGTGCCATGATTGCAAGAAGACAATCATGCCAGGTATGGAAGCGGGGTTGATCCATTTTGTATTATTCATCTTTTCCGCCCCAAAACCATCCACATCTCAATCCGCCAATATTCTTCTTTCCTGCCACTGATCTCTCCGTTCTCCCTCCACACAAGGCTCCAGGAAGATGGAGCACAAGGGTAACAGCTGGCACGAGACTTGCTTCACCTGCCAGAGATGTCAGCAGCCCATCGGCACCAAGAGCTTCATCCCCAAGGAGAACCAGAACTTCTGTGTGCCCTGCTACGAGAAGCAGTTTGCCATGCAGTGTGTGCACTGCAAGAAGGTGTGTGGCCTGCTGCTACTCAGGAGGAGGAGGATGGGATCTAACAGCGTACGGGAATAGCCCCTGCCCACTATCCACATGAAAAAAATAACTTCTTGTAGACTTCTGGATATTTATGTTAATTGAGAAACAGGGCTATGTTGGTGTCCAGGCTTTTGGCATCTCTTCCACCAGGGTCTGGTCCAAGAGGATTCAGAAGGGTGTAGCCAGAACTCTTTATTGACGTGTAATGCCGGGTAAACTTGACGGCCAATAACATGCAACTCATGCAATTATATGCCTATATAAGGCCATTATGTCCATATTTACTTTGTATCTTACTTTTTATTGACAGTTTTACAGCAACATCGTTCCATAAAACTACGTTGTAGTACCCCATTACTATCACTTTAAATCTGAAAAATTATTTTTCACTCTGGCTCCCATCAGCCAATCACCACCGGCGGGGTGACCTACCGTGAGCAGCCATGGCACAAGGACTGCTTCCTCTGCACCAGCTGCAAGCAGCAGCTCTCTGGCCAACGCTTCACCTCCCGGGATGACTTTGCCTACTGCCTCAACTGCTTCTGCAACCTGTATGCTAAGAAGTGTGCCTCCTGCACTACCCCCATCAGCGGTAGGGACTCCAGTAGATATTGACCTGGTATTTCACCACGATTAATATAGAGTTTCTTTGTTACCTGACCTGGTATTTGACTTTTTCTTGTAGGGCTCGGAGGCAGTAAGTACATCTCCTTTGAGGAACGCCAGTGGCACAACGACTGCTTCAACTGCAAGAAGTGCTCCGTGTCTCTTGTCGGTCGCGGTTTCCTGACCGAACGTGATGACATCCTATGCCCTGAATGCGGAAAGGACATCTGAACTAACCTAAGAGATGGGGAGTGTCTGTTTAGATGACCATATAATGACGCAGGAACAATGAAGGTACATTCTATCTGAACAAAGCTTATTTACTTTCTGCTATTGTCAATGTACAGTATATATGAGCTACTAGAATTAACCTAATTTAAGTTAAGCATAGC